>NC_056721.1:5496611-5513553 GCF_018831695.1 Puntigrus tetrazona | reverse complement strand
TATATATATATATATATAAGTAGATAAAAACCAAAGGCACAAGCTCAGATCTGTGTGTTATTCACCTGTTCGTGACCTTTAGTGTTAAATAGCATTTTTTATTATAGCATTCATATATTTTGCAATGAAAACACATACCGATCTAACAACACTTCATGAATAAAATTAAATATCTTTAACATGCAATCCTAGCTTTTTCATTTACTTCCGTGCAGCAAAGTAAATAACTAATGCATTAATGAAGTGCAGTTATTACCTCAAGTGCTAATTTGGTCAGGTCCTTTCTGTCATATAAATCATTTTATTGTACGATCGTCATATCGTCCTCTTTACCGAGCGATGTTTTGGATGTTGTATTTCAGGGCCGATGTTTTGAAGCATGCTTTGGCGGCACATGTCCCAGCGGCCGAGAGCGGAGCTTTAGCGGGGATTAGACACTGGAAACAGCGTCCAGGTGAACCACCGAACACGTGAAAACCACAGCCAACAGAACGTGACTGTGATACCTGCTGACTTCTGACAACTCTGTGACTTTTATAGGGCTGCCATACAATTAATAGCATCCTAAATTGATCACGTACGTATAAAAAAAAACACATTCATGCTTACATTTACGAAAAAAACGTTACTGTTATATATTAAATATATCTATATAATTTACACGAATGTAAGAGTACACATACTGTATGTACACAGATATTTAATTTTTTTCAAAATATTGCAAAACAAATATACGCAGAACACACGTTTATTATGTAAACCAGAACCTTACGTTGGATTAACCGCGATAAATAGTTTGGTCATAATATAGAACAAAATCACGCATTTATTCTATATATGAAAAATGCAAATAATATGATATATTTGAGTGATTCATAGCTGAAATTGCATTATATGCTAAGTTCGTATGTCGAGGTTTTCCTGTAGAATTGACGATATTTAATCAAACTGTTGAAATGCAGTTACCGTTGATAAATAGCGATGCAGATTCGCCCGTTCCCCGTGGAGATGTCACGTTGATCCCCGGCCTGAAGACCCTCCCTCCACCGCACCGTCTGATAAGAGCCACGCAGATCATTTGGGATTAGCGCGGGTCTGAGAGCACACCAGGAGCCCGGTGAAGATGAGGATGCTCTTCTGCGGCGTGCTGCTGGTGCTGGGAGGAGATGTTCTCCTGGCCTGCTCTCTGAAGAACTACACGCTGTACGTGGAGAGACACGAGTGCGGTCACTGCATGGCCGTCAACACCACCATGTGCGGCGGAATGTGCTTCACGCAGGTAAGAGCCGGCTGGCATTCACACCGGATCACGTTTTCTCTTTTATTAAGGAGCATTGTCGCTTTTGAGGGGTGTGTGTTTGTGTTAGAGAGAGAAAGACCTGTGAGTGAGGCTATAAAACTATCAAAATAGCATAAATTTCATCAAATAACTTTTTCTGGTCAGAGCTTACAAGCATATATGTAGAAAAACGAAAAACACCAATTATGAGAACAATTATCTCTCAAACTATTAGGAGATGAGATGTGAGATGTGTAAAAAATTAACACACACACACACACACAAAAACCACATGTTGAGTTTTATGTTAAATTGATATATTTAACATATTTATATTTATCTTTATTAACTAGCTATCGGATTATTTATATTACTAGTACAGTATATTGGCTGTATAATAAAGCAGCCTGTATATAAAGCAGATATTAATGTGCATTATTATTCTGCACCCCATACCTAATAACTCCAACCTGCTACTATTAGCAAAAAATGTATTCAAACAAATAATTAGTGAGAACTGATCTCCAAACTAAAGTGTGACCAGGATTTTTTTTATTCTTAAATCAGAAAAAGAGGAAAGTATACTGTACATTTTTCAATTAAACAGTCAAGCACAAATATGTAATAAGTGATAAACAGGCTCAGTATAAATACATAATATATAGATTAGGTATACTGCATATATAGATACTAGTCGCTTATTAGCATGCATATTACTACAATATTAGACACTGATCAATGCTAATTAAGCATATATTAATGCCTTATTCTACACAAAGCTATTCTAGGTCTATTAAATGAAATCACAGTTAATAAGTGTTATATTAAATTCAGTATACGTGTATTGTGTGTGTGACAGGACACAAACGTGCAGGGATTCGTGGGCAAGCGTTTTCTGATTCAGAGAGGATGCATGCATCGTTCCGTGGTCTATCATTCTGCTAAGATGCCCGGCTGTCCGCTCCACATCGACCCGCGCTTCTTCTATCCGGTGGCTCGCCGGTGTCACTGCACAAAATGCGACACCGTACAGAACGAGTGCGTCTACAAGCCAAAACTAACTCCTGCAAAGTGCTCCGAGCTGCTACGTGCCGTCTGAACCGCTACAAGGTTTCCTTCTGATTGCCTTTATTTCCACTTAATGTCTTGGTAACGTTTCCTTGAGGTTTTATTAGAAAGCGTTTCAGGTACAGGATGCATGAACTATATGGTTAGTTTTGCAACAGTGTTGTATATGTAACACACACACACACACAAAACTCAGCTATAGTGCCTCGCAGAAGAGAGACGATGTTTGCTGTGGATCTTTTGTCTGTTTCTTTTTCAATATAAACGTCTGCATTGATCACTCAAGTCTCATTTGCTTTAACTGATATTATAACACGCTGGTTTTGAACAGAAAGAGAAAAACACTATCACCAGAGCACCGTATACTACACAAAAATAGCTAATATAAATCCTCACGATATTAATAAAACATTCTTACCTCGAATTTGATTTTTAATGTACGAGAGCAGTTTAAAAAATTACATTTTTAGGTTGAATCGAAAAGACTTGTCGAGTACAATTTGTGAAAAATGTATCTTAAACTGTTGATGATGGCTTACACGTTTTATTATGGAGTCAAGTGTATGAATGACGCTGTGAAAACTGAAAAATAAACATTTGACTTTTTCATATTATGGAAATCGCATATGGATTTGGGATTCGCGTGATTTTGCTTTTCGGAAACGAAACCAGTTTTGATTCATAACTAGTACGGTCTGTGTTCATAATATATTTGTAATCCGTTAGGCCGTAACTCGAAAGCAGAAGTATTTTTATCTATGACACAGTTACGACATAGTTAACCAACAACAACAAAAAGAAGTTCACACCATACAGTGCAAACAAGGAATATGAAGATGATTGTGGGAAGGCAAATCGTTTTGTTAGTTAAAATTACATTTAGCATTCAGCAAACATCAAGAAATGTTAACTTTTTACTGTTTAATACGTCACTGACTGAACTACATTTGTCCAGCTTGCCAGATTGATGTTGTTTCAACTGTTGTTTTTTTAACTTAATCAAAAAAGGGACATACTATAACGTAACTAAATGAAATCAATATTTATAAAAGTTAATACGGTACGTTTTTTACTGTAACAGATGCATTTTACTCACAATCAGTCTACCTAAAATAGTCCCTTGGAAGAAAAAATATGCATCTCTAATTTGTACATTGTCAAAATCCATTATTTAAATCCGTTATGTATTGCGTTGACCTTCATTGAGTTCATCTTTATTGGTTTATTGAATATTTATTACCGGTTTATCTATAATTAGATGAAGCGAGATTAAAGAATAAATCGTTTGAAGTGTCTCGATGGATGGCGTAGAAGTAATTCAATTCAATTTGTTCAGCACTATTTATATTTATATACACTATTACATTTTCGAACTGAAGATAAAACCAACGTGAACATATGACGATGACTTTTAACGTACCGCTTAAGAAAAGTTCCAAATCTGCGCCATGAAAGTTTTCGTGGCAGTCAGTCTTTTTCTTCAAAAGACTAAACCTTCTAGAACTTATAAATGCATTTGAATGAGCTCATCTATAATCCCGAGTGTGTGTGCAGTAGTGTAAGTGTCTCCTTGCATGCTTACTGTAAGAAGATCCTGCTCCTCTGATTGGCCGCGCAGTCAGTCCCAGCTGCCTGAGGCTTCTGGGAGTGGTTACCGTATATAACCCTCTCTGCTGCTCTGCACAGCGACTGCGCCTCTGTCTACCTCAGTCCTCAGACCAAACCACAAAACCTCTCACCATGGCTCAACAACCAATCAGGTATGAACCAGAACCACTGTTTGTCGTGTTGCAGGGCTGCATTTCATTAATCAGTTTATTCACACTGGGACTGTAGCAATTAAATAAAATGGAGGTGTTGCGAATTAAATAAACGTGTCAACCTGACATTGCCTTTTCTTCTGTGGGTTTAAAGGTTTTTGAGGTATTGATTCATTCATTTGCACTATTGTGTTTCTCACAAGCCTTCCTGCCAAGCTTATCAATGGTGGAGTTGCTGGACTGGTGGGTGTCACCTGTGTGTTCCCTATAGATCTTGCCAAGACAAGACTCCAGAACCAAAGAGGAAGCCAACAGGTTTACAAAAACATGTATGTTTGCATTGCACATTTGTCAAATTTTGCAGACTTTCAATGCAAAGCAAAGACTTTAACACTTTAAGTTCACTCAAACATAAGATAACAGTTTCTTGGAAAGAATGTTACTGAAAGTAAGCTGTTCTTCCTGAAAACTCGTTTTTCCCAGAACACTGTGTATAAGTGAAAGGGGTGTGGCTTTCATTCGTGGTGACTTAACTATAACTATAACATATTATTTTGATTAGGATGGACTGTCTGATTAAGACTGTTCGGTCTGAAGGATACTTTGGAATGTACAGAGGTAAGCAGTTTTAGAAATTTGACCTTCATTTTTTTTCCCAAAAAAATCTAAAGCCCCTGAGGCCATCTTCATGATGCAACATAACTTGCATGTCAGCACTTTACACCATTTACATAAACCTGTGAAAGGCACCAATCCAAAGTCAAGCCTGTTGGTTCCTCACTTTTAGAGATTTAATATAGTTTAAAAAAAAAAAAAGTCTTATTAAGTCTTATTAATGTCTTATTCTACATGACCTTATTCTAGATCCCTAATCCTATCCAATACTTAAACTTAACAACTACCACACTGACTATTCATAAGCAGCAAATGAAGAATTTCATTCATTGAGATAAAAGTCATAGTTAATAGTTAACAAGTGTTACCTATGCTGAAGTGTTACGGAATTTTCTAACAAATTGTTTGTTTCAATACCAAAATTTTCATTTCAACTTTTCAAACATTTCCAAAATCCCCGCAGGTGCTGCAGTCAACCTGACACTAGTGACTCCTGAGAAGGCCATCAAACTGGCAGCCAACGATTTCTTCCGTCAGCGGCTCAGTCGGGGAGAGTACGTTCCCTCCGCTTCTATTGTTCAATACTCAATAACAGGTCAATGGAAGGGTTGAATGATCCTCACCTGTGTTTCAGACTCAAGCTGAGCGTGTTTCAGGAAATGTTGGCTGGCTGCGGAGCAGGGATGTGTCAGGTCATTGTCACAACCCCCATGGAAATGCTTAAGATCCAGCTTCAAGATGCGGGGCGACTTGGTGAGGCATAAAAACTCACCCAATACAATTTTCAGCTCCCTCTAGTCTATATTCATGACATAATCTGTCATCAAATACTCATTCCTGTGCTTTATGTCTTTCTTGTATCTAAATATTCCCAAACTAATTTTTGGACTCCAGGACTGGGGATCATGTCATGCATGTCTTCCTAATTTAATACACCCGATTTAGATCATCAGCTCATTAGAAAAGAGCTGTATGAACCAAATATGTCAGATAACGGAGACATAAGATATGTTCACAGCAGTCGAGAACCACTGATTTAGTAGACTTGTAAAGTTTGCAGGAAGTGACTTGACGGACTGTGCCCTCTTTTACGTCCAGTGGCCCAGCAGAGGAAGTTACCTGTACTCCACACTGTGAAACTTGGGACAGCCAGTCCGGTCCTGAACTGTTCGTACAATGTGGGTCCTGTGTCTTCGATCAGGAAAGTGTCAGCCATTCAGATCACACAGGAACTGCTTCGCACAAAGGGCATCCAAGGACTTTACAAAGGACTAGGAGCAACCCTTATGAGGTACGACTCTATCCATAAATGCTAATGACAATCTATTCCAAATTCAGTACTCTTGCTTCAACCCAAAAGAGAAGTACCCCAGTACCTTTAAACTGAATACCACAAGAAAATATTGGTGTAAAGCAGGGGTGCCCATTCCAGCTCCTGGAGAGCTGCTTTCCTAGAGTTTGCTCCAAAACATCTGCCTGGAAGTTGCTAGTGATCCTAAAGACCTTGTTCAAGTGCGGTTAGTAAAACTGGGACTAAACTCTGCGGAAAGATATCCCCCTGGGAGCAGGATTCGACACCCCTTGTGTGGGATTGACCCAAATTGGACATCATTGTTGGACCAGCAACAACTTTACCGTCAATAATTCAGTTTTACAGTCAAATTATGCTAGGACCTAGCCTATCATTCCTTTCCGATTTTAGGGGTAGATGGGTGTATTTGTTTGCTAGGTACATTTGATAAAGGCGCTGAACCAGGAACATCCAATTTCTTTGAGTTAACTCTCGAGACATTAGTAAAACAGACCTTGTGTTTTCTTCTTACAGGGACATCCCTTTCTCTGTGGTTTACTTCCCACTGTTTGCCCACATCAACAAGCTGGGCAAGACATCTGAGAATGATGATGTGCCTTTTTACTGGTCTTTTATTTCGGGCTGTGTGGCTGGATGTATAGCGGCTGTGGCAGTCAGTCCTTGTGACGGTGAGTTTTGCCGAAGAACACCTGTTTGAGCAAATCTTAAAGTATGTGCGCAGACTAAAGTTGATCCCATCTCTATCCAGTCGTGAAAACCCGGCTGCAGTCACTCAATAAAAGTGCAAACGAAGACACCTACAATGGCGTTGTGGATTGCATCAGGTAAAGCGACCCGGTTAATGGACATTCTGGGAAAAAGAATCAGTAACCATTAATGCAATTTTCTCCTGCTCTTTGTTCCTACAGAAAGATAATGCGCAAAGAAGGCCCGGCTGCTTTTCTGAAGGGTGCCGGCTGCAGGGCGCTGGTCATTGCTCCGCTCTTCGGAATCGCTCAAGTGGTTTACTTCATCGGCGTTGGGGAGTTTCTCTTGGGACAAACCCCATTCAACCTTTACTCTGTCTAAGCTGTGAAAACAACCAAATTAAACTTTAAAGACCAGCGCAGCTATGATGCGACTAATTATCTGAGAACAAACCAAACAATTTGTATGAGAAGGCAAAATCGTTCAAATCTGCGCCGTACAAAAACATATATCTAGCATTACAGGTTAACGTTATTTTTCTTTTTAAGTTTAAATGTTTCTATAACGACCAAGTTATGGGACATCATACACTCAGAAAAGGTACAAAAGCTGTCACGGGATAGTACTTTTTCAAATGTACCAATAAGTATTAATTTTGAAAGTACTACCATTCACTTTTCTCCGTGAGGGCACAATTTTGCCATCTTACACAAACTATTATGTGTCGTATAATTGTTAGAGTTGAAACAAATGGTTGCTGGAGAAGACTGTCAAAGGCTTGGAGTTTAACTTCCTGTCTTTACATGCTAACGGTAGCATATTCGACTGGCTTATTCAGGAAGCTATATCATTGCACATGTTTCTTTTTCTTTTGAAAATGTATGGTCAGAGAGGTCAGATTTATCCTCAGTGAGGATTGATTTGAAAGCGTACGGCCATGACTCGTGCATTCAAGGGCCAGAAAATTGTGTCATATCTTTTTTTTTTTTACATGTCATCCATTAACAGTTCTGTCCTACCTTTCTTGTGACGTTTTGCACATGCACAGTATAAAGGAGGCACTGCTGATTAATGTGGACATTAGCATGGAGACATACCTATGAGGACATTGTTATACAATATACATAACTCTAAAGAGACACACACACAGAGACAGGATGTTTGATTCCTGCTGAAGTGAGGCTTTGCTTTTACAGAATTAAACAACATTCTGTTCAACCTAACCTTGTTAAACTGTCATACTTAAGAGTCTGTGCAAACATCTTGAACCATTCCAGAAACTTGAGTGTGCTAAACAGAAGAAATATGGAACAAAAATACAAGAACAGTGGTTTGACACAAGGACCATAACTAAAATATCTGTGCGTTTTGTTCTTGTTGTGCCTAATTTTGAATGCATTAAATACAAAATACATTTCAAAAAGTTTCTTGAAAGTTCTCAGCTGTTTTTTTTAAGTGGAATGATACAAATGATGACTTTTTTTGGGGTGAGCTTTTCTCTATTAGCGCTTCTAGCTAATTTGGCTATGATTTAAAAAATGGAACACGTCGAACGCAAAACATTAACAAACCATTTTTAAGATGAGTGTACAGTATGTAAAAATGTCTGATAAGCTTTGTAAGCAAGGTGGCGACCTTAGAAGCAGAACTAACTCAGAACCAGAAGTTCAAGATAAAATAAATGTAATTGTGAGGTTATCAGTATTGTCATATAAAATCTGTTTTTATTTTTAGCTTAAAATAGAATGGAATAAAAGCTTCATACAGGGTGTATTATATTATGGTTGCTTTAATGCAAAATTACAAAGTTAAAGAGTCAAACAGAGCAGGAGACGCAGTCAAGAAAACTCTGAAGTGCTTGGTGAGTGTTAACTAAGAACACATCTGTGTTGGTGAAAAGTGCAAACTGTGCACTGCAGCTGAAACTTTAGACTGATTCTGCCCTAGCTGCTTCTTGCATGCACTTGGAGCAGACGTGCATTTCATGCCAGAAAAGTCCTGCTTTAAAGCAGCGATGTGGCCAGCGCACGTTTCCCAGCTTTTCAAGGAGGTTTATGGAGAGACCTTTTTTTTGTCTTTAATCATTTGAAAATGCGCAATTTTCCATTTAATCATTTAAAAGTTTCGTATAAAAACAACTACGGTATTTAACGTTGTTATTAATTCTCAGAAAGATTTACTGAGGTAATGACATAAAAAACATGACAAAATAGCATGATCTGTATTTATAATGAATTAAGTAGCAGAAGCTTTGCTTTTCCCAAGCTGGAGCCAAATTCACACTGTGTAGGCATTCACACACACACACACACACACGTCTCAATCCCATGTCATGTGATACAACATGGATTCAATAACATTTCACTTCCAGAGCCTCGCGCTGCAATCGGTATTGATGTCATGTGATGAGGCGGCCAGCTGAGGTCATGTGATCAATACTAGTCAGTCTGCTCGGGTCACAGACGGCCGGCAACATCAACGCAAGAAACTGGCAAAAACGCAAGAATCAGAAACTTCAAACAAGTTTATTTGTTCTCGTGCTGCAGTGTTCCTGAGAAACCCGAATGCTGTTTTGAACTTGCTCTCCAGAAAAATAAATTAAAACACACAAATTGTGAGCACTAACATCGAAAGGCTGCAGTGTTCTGTTTACAGTACAAAAAAAAAATCTTGACATTGCTTACACAAAGTGTAGGAATAACACACTCATAGTTTACGACAGAGCCTCTACTCGAAAGCCGCGCTACATGCTCCGTACTAGTTATCGTACAGCCTGAACAGGGTTGCTTTTGGGCACGAGGACGGATCTACTTGAACATTGAATGCGAACGGAACACTTGTTTCACGTGTTACACTCCGTTAGCGTCGACTACGACGTATCCTAATCGCTACTCTAATGCCATTTCATCTTGAGGAACTTCAGCAGTGACGCACCAGCAGAAATACATCTGACCAACCAACGGCTGCCCTATTATAAATAACAAAAAAAGAGATTTCGTCCCTTTTCCGATCCCTTCTCTTAAAACAACGACAACGTTCAACCGAATACTACGTTGTTTTTTCGGGTTGAATAAAAACAAAGGCACCTTCAAATGCATGATGTGAAACAAAAACGGCTGTACACTGGGCAAAACTGCCTCTATACACATTAACCGCACAAGACAGATGATCACGATCGCTACAACTACTATGACAACTCGTGAAACTCTCACAGATATGTACACAGAACGTAAGACTGAAGATACGCTCACATTTACCGTCGCTTAGGAACATTTTACAGGAGAAATGCGGTCATTTCAAGTTTGGGTGAGACAAACAGAAAGCTGCTTGGCTTGTAAGTGACTTCTCTTTGACATGCAATCGATGCTTTGATAAAACAAGACATTTTTGACAATGTGTCGAGAACATCTGGACTAAGCCAGTTTCTATATGCGATTAAATACTTCAGTGTTCATTTCAGAAACCTGGATTCGATCACTTGAAGTTGAAGACTTTTTTTTTTGTCCAGTACCAAAATTTTAGGTTAAAAATGTGGGGTTCAGACCGCATTGAAAATCGGAGAAACTAAATCCAATTTAAACCTCAAAAAAAAAATGGCACGGATGTGCTTTGAGTGATCCCTTTTCCCTCTCTCGTTACTTCACCGTCCCATCCGACAAAATCGCTAAATCAACTAAAAAAACGAAGCAAATGAACGTGAGTACAAAGGTATTCACATGGACAGTCTCCCAATTAGTCCACCAATGCATTTATAACTTACTCATGCATCTTATATAGATATAATAACAACTCTTTAGTCACACTTTACTTTAAGTTGTTCTTGTTACATGTTACACGTACTTCCCATTATAATAAAAAAATAATAATTATGCATCATTTCATGCAAGTAAGCCTAAACCTACCCAAACATGCAGTTCGTTAATATTAAAAGTACTTAAATGTACAATTACACTGTAACAAGGACGCCTTAAAAGTAAGCGAAACTAGTTCTTCTTCTAATAACTCCACTTAAGGACACTGCTTGAACCATCCTTGTTTGTTGAATGAATTAAGCAAGTGATTCAGATGTCGGTCATGTCTGATCCGTTTCATATTCACAGCGCAGATGGTTGGATGCAACCAATTATAGACGGTAGAAGGCACAAGACAGTGTCAGTGGATCTTCAGGGTCTTTACTTAGCTGCGTGTGTAAAATAACCAGGCAACTCTACACCATAAAATCCAGCTTGAGAATGAGAAGATTTGGCTCCATCGTGCCAGAGAATACCAGGCTGTACCGTTATCAGTGGAGGCTTCAGTTGAGCCAGGTTATTGCATAACAGAAACCCGATCATCGGTGTTGACGTGAGTTCAAATGCATATGCGAATATGTGTTAGTGTGCCTCTCCTGAAGTGGAAACTGCGTGGAGGGATTCGGAGGGCAAGCAAGACTTAAAGGGACAGTTCAGCTGAAAATCACCCTCGAGTTGTGACTGCATTTCGAGGAATGTCGGTAACCTTATAGTTGACACCATTGACCTGCATTGACTTCCATAGTATTTTTCTCCATACTGTGGAAGCCAATGTTTGGTTACCAACATTCTTCAAAATAACTTTTGTATTTAAAGCCAGAATAAAATAAAGTAAATGCACAATATCACAATTATGCCTTCCATTTCACAAGTTTGACTTTTTTCTCAAAACGTGCAATCCTTACTCTGAATTGCGAAACAAACTCGCAACTGTGAGAAATGAAGTCAGAATCGCAAGACCCGCTGTAAACCGGCAATTCTGACTTTTTTCTCAGTATTGCTTCATATAAACTCGCAATTGTGAGTTATAAAGTCAGGATTGGAACAACATGGGTGAGAAAGATGATTTTTGGGTGAGCTGTCCCTTTAAGAGGGCTCACTGGATGGTATGGACACAAAGGTTCTTCTGAAGATCACCAACATGTGGGTTTTGTGCGCATGTGTGCATCTTTCGGTAAGCATTTGTTTGCATGTGTCGGTGACGTAGAAGACCACCTTGTTTGTGTACAAACGTAAAGCGAAAAGCATCCGTGGGTCCTCTTTCCGCCATTCCCAGCGGCTGCGGGTTTGCCACAGAACCAGTGGCATCACATTACACAATATTTTTATCTGGCATGCGAAGCAACGCAGCAACAGCCTGGAATAGCATCAATACATAAATGTGCAAACTCTCTGAAAGAGCAGATCAGTGTGCACCAGAAGTCGAAATCTAAATTATATTAAAACGAACTCGTGTTTGTCGCAATTGGAAGATCCAGCTCTGCACCCAACCAGCAGGCATTAAAAATAAAGACGATCCAGCAATCTGAGTTTAAACAACTAGGACCGGACTAAACCATTGGTTGGTTGAGGTGTACAGGATTATGAAAGCGGAGTTTGTTCTCGGTTCCTGAGTGGCAGAAGAATACCTTGAACTAGGTTGGAATGTTCTAGTTGTATATGCAAGTCCAGCAAAAGTTAAGTGTCAAAGGTGAAAGGTCATGTTCAGGTGAGGAAGACTGCGTTAGATCACCTCCCTGCTGTTCCGGATGGCACAGCACAGGACCATACTGAAGATCATGCCAATAATCTGTAAAAAAGAGACAATTATAACCGACTTCCTTTTTAATCCACACTTTTCTGTACATACAGTGGGCCCCATTTACTAATTAACCCCCCAAAAAAGAGCGTACTTTCATATCTATGCAAAACTTGGAATTTATATATATTTGTTGTAGAGTGAGACTATAATGGTAATATTTACTAATATTGTAATATACATGTAAATTACAAATGAATGCAGCCTAACTGTTTGCGATTACAAGGCAAACGGGTGTTTCTGGGGAGAGATATTTTTCTCTTTCATGAGATCACTTCCTCTCTGGCCGGGCGCTGTTTGTAAACTCTAGGGGCGTGGCTTCTCAACCGGGGTGTTTTTAGGGGCGTGATATTCAAACGACGATTGTTTTCATCCTCCACATTTATCAACGTGCAATCATTCACGCAATGTGATTGGCGGCATACGAACGTTTCACGAAACACGCACATTTGCGCTTGTTCCTACGTTAGATTGATAAATGAGGCCCACCATTTGGGGTCAGTAAGATTCTTCTAAAAATGTATTACTTATTTCAGCAGGAACTTCTATTATTTTTATTATTGGATAATAATGTATTTTTTAAAAAGACGATATTTTAAACTGATATAATATTTCACAGTATTACTGTAATTTTGATTAAATAAATGCAGCCCTGACAAGCATAATTGAGTTTTTCCAAAAAACATGTATATATCAGTGTACATTCATATATTCTCACTATTGTATATTGTTTGGGGTTTGTAAGAGTTTTGGAAGAACTCCATACATACGTAACTCTCTCTAAATATGGTGGCTTCAAAGTTAAAAGTGTTTAAAAGTATTCAAATGATGATGTTTGAAAGTCAGAATCAGGATAAAAAAACGACTATATTGACATAACAGCATTTACCATGACTCCCGCGATTCCGATCCCAACATAACCCACGATGAAGAGCTTACTGTTGAAAAACTCTTCAATGGCCTCATGACACGTCTGCATAGAGTCAAACAGATCGATTGATAACATGCATCTCGGTACCACAGTTTAAACAGACGCTACTCAAGCGCTATACAGTTCTACAAGCGCCAAACATACTGGTGTTCTGCTAATTAGATAAAGAACGGTCCTCATCTGTGCTTCAGTCGTTCTCACCTGGTTTGACGCCGCGTCCAGACACACGCTGCTCGAGCCGCAGCAGTTTAGCTGAAGACAATGAAGCGATACAAATGTAAATCTTTCACGACAAGAAATTATATCACATTTATATCAGTGTTGTTACTGATAACTGAAACTGTGCAGTTTTTGGTAATTAATATGCTTTAAAGTTTAAATAAGAATATGAGAAATATTAACTAGGAAATAAAAAAAAAAAATTAAATAATTATTCAAATTAAATGAAACTAAAATAATACTCTAGAAGAAGCACGTTAGCTTTCTAAATAAGCATTGTACAGAAAATATTATTAATTGGAAATTGATTTTGTTAATATTTTCCACTTTATATTTGCTGTTCCTGATTAACTGAACAGAGAGGCAAAAAACGAGGTAGAAAGCGTTGACTCACAATGCTGTGGTAGGACTTGACGGTGGTGTTACTGCTATTGTTTCTTGCCGATTCGTCATAGAATTGTTTTATTTCCTTAATGATCTAAAAAGAGAAAAGTCGGTCTGATTTGATTTCGACTGAACTCTGAATCAACACGAGGGGGGTCTTTTGGGGTTTAGCGTTACCTCGTCTTTGTTGAGGAACCCAAACACTCCTGCAGCGACTTCTGCTCCAAAGATGACCAGAAGACAGGCGAAAAACTGCCAAGGAAGAGAGATTTCAAACGGCATTTTATTACACACACAAACATTCCAGGTGTTTCTTCATTTCTTTCTATTCTCAAATCAGAATAAAACAACAGCACGCTCACAAACGATACCGTTTTGTTAACTCAAAGTGAGAAGATATCACCCTCACCAATCCCAGAAGGCACTGAGACTCCCTCACGGCTCCACAGCAGCCGAAGAAGCCCACCAGCATCACCAGACCCCCAGCCGCAATCAGGATATAGACCCCTGCGCAGGACACAACAGCACACACACACACACGATATCACTGGAGATCCTTTTTAACTCATGCATTTCCAGTCGGTCCTGCTCCAGCCAAGCAACTGCCATTGATGTCAATAATCTTCTCTTTTTGGCACTACGTTGCTGTGGTTTCAGCAGAACGTCATGTACCGAGTCGCCAGCAGAGGGAAGCACAAGCGTTACATCAGTCTCTTCGGGAGATGTTTGAGCGCAGCGTGACCGCGCGCGACCTCTCAGGATGATGTCACTCCAGCATCTTCCCCCGCCTCGTTACGGCAAAACAGAAAGAGAGAGCGATTCCCAAAGCCACAAGTCTGGTGCCTGACAGCTTCGGTCAACATCAGGGCACGAAGAGCTTCCTCAGACTGAGCCGGTATAATTGTGCCACGGGAGACCTGGGACAGGTGGGAAGTCTGGAAATGAGATCGAAGCTCTCCTGAGAGAGACTGCAGGGGATAATGCAACCCTTTATCATTAAACGGCATCAAAAGAGTAATTGTTGCGCTGATTGCAAAGTCACCCTCTACTAGTGTATCACGTTCAGCATTCAGAAAGATATGAAAAGGTACGCTTTTTCCACCTCTTATGCTCATCGAGGCTGCGTTCGTTGGATTAAAGTTAAAAGCGCAAGACAACTTGTTTAGTCCCTGAATTAATAGGGTGGTTAACAAATCTGTGACTAACTCAATGACAGTCACTCATTGGTGAAATAACACTAAAGCTGCAAAAAAAATCCCTGTCACCAGTCACAAGCTGTTCAATTAAACACCAGCGATCCTCACGACCACATGATTTCAGGAGTCATTTGTATCTTTAGTCCTCTTAATGCTTAGGTTCGGGACCGTTCAAAAACCGCTAGCCCCACCGCACGTGCAATTCTTTTCGCCACTATCTCGAGCATTTGGGAAACAGAAAGAGCAAAACTGAGATGAAAGGAAACAAAGCGTGACAGAGAGAGTGAACGCAACCTTTGTCCTCCCTCCCGAGGAAAAACATTCTCGTCGCGCGCTGATAATATTTACACCGTTGCCACAGTAGCTGTGGAGAAGACAAATCTTTGTCATTGTGGACCGTAATCTAAAAGTCATGTGAAATGTGCGTGTGGACGGAGAGCACTACGAAGCCTGGTTAACGTCAATACTGTCAGATGGTTTATTCCGAACAATTAAGGTTGGGCTGGTTATCACGGTCCAATGAACCCTATTGGATGGAAGAAATAGCGGGAATACCGTAGACGCAACCATTCTGATTGATTTTCGAAAAGTTTCGAATTTTCTGTCGCTCGTCGGCATGATATCTGAGGCTAGTCAACCCCGGCGAGATATTATAACTATATTATTCTGGTAGCCAAAAAAACCCACCCAAAAAAAGTCCAAGACGTTCCTGAATCAACAGTACAATCAACCAATCGGATTTGAGGGATAATTTTTTAGGAAATATCTGCTCTGGGGTTACGCTAACAAAAAAAAAAAAAAAGATTTATGAATACCACTTTTATTTCATTTATACTAATACTAATATAACAGCCCCACTATGTTTTTAAATATATCTAAAATAAGTTAAATATAATATATAAGAGAGAAAATCTATGTTACCAATGTTACTATAATCTACCTTATTACTATGTTGCTCTCAAGGTGAATAAATAATGACAGAAACAGACACGGGCTAGTTTTAGAAAGTCTATAAATATAAATCTACGTGGGTTGTGTTTGTACCTAACTGAAAAGAACACAACTGTATGTGATGCAAATGTGACTGCGGTTAGCAGGCTGAAACGAGAAAGATGACAAGTTACGAGAAACGACTTTGACTTTGTCGCCGGGATCTGGTTGAGGTTTTGAGTCGTGCTCGTTCTCACCGGCTTCTCCTTTCTGCTTTAAGATGAGGGTGATGTCAGCACCCAAACCAAGCTTGAGGAGGCCGTTTGAGGATAAGAATATTTCCTGACATCATGAAGCGCCGTTCTCCTCTGCATCTAGATATAGCACTGCACGACCTTCTGTATCTCTCTCCTCCCAGGTTGAACTGTTGCTACAGCAAACCTGAAGTCTTGCGGTTTCCTCCATGAATGCGCAACTCAAAATGTAACTTCCTGTTTTCAGAAGCACCGCCCTCTGAAATGCGCTCATTTCGCAAAGAGCTCTTGAGGGCTGGGCAGAAGGCCGTGGAAACTTTGCCACCCTGAGTGGCCTCAGATGTTTCCATCCAGTAAATAAACACTAGAGGTCTGTCTGACGCTGCTTTTTTTCGGTTTTACAGTGGGCTTCAAAACTCTGAAACTACACAATTAAATGTGCACATTCTTATATATTTATATATAAATTTATATTTTGCATGACTGCAATATCTATAAAAATATCCAAAAAATGTTTATGTTTGTGTAATATTTTTAACATAACCTTTTAAAATGTAAAATGCATCAGCGTAAGAATATGAGTAAAAAGTCTATAATAAAAATAAGTTACATAACAGAAAGTATAATTTTTTAAAAATAATAATAGAGTAAATATAATTAAAAATTTTATTATAAAATATAAATTTGAAATTAATAATAGTAACAATATTACGTGTTC
>NC_056721.1:5492655-5496511 GCF_018831695.1 Puntigrus tetrazona | reverse complement strand
ACATTTATGTAATTGATCATTTTTGTAATATAATGTGGAAAAATAAATAAAGCAATCTAGCAAAAAACAGCTCACTGCTGCATGAGGTCAAATCAGATCAAACTAACAGTTTAAAAGCTAAATGCCTTGATGGATTATATAAAAAGAAATGCAATGTCACATTTGGTGACTAGCACCTTGTTTACAAAAAAACTTTGATCTAATACCTAGCATTAAGAACAAATGGTGCAAACAAATTTTAGCCCCTAGTGCAAACAGCTAAAGCGACCCTACCCATTAAACCATTTTCTTTATCTTAGCAAAACTGTCTGAGCAGTGATCGGTTTACATTTACTGGAATGTCATTACATGCACATTTTTATCCCTACCATGGTGATCATGCACTGATTCTCCTTCCAGGCGCCACAGCAGCCAAAGAATGCGATGAAGAAGATGATGACTCCCACCACTATGAGCACTAGAGGAGCCCCGGCGTATCCATTAAGGAAGGCTGTGGTGTTGATAGAAACTTTTGCCAATACGCCCAGAACTATTAAGGCCAAGCCACACACCTAGGGATAAGAGACGGAGAGAGGAAGAGTAAAAAAACGGTGACTTTAAAAGACTCTTTTGTAATAATTTAGCTATTCCTCATTATGTAGTTAAACTGACATTAAACTGAAAATAACTTACATTAACAAACTTAAAGTGCCTTATTTAGAATCATAAAAACTAAAACAGAATAACGACAATGATAGAGAGACCCCAAAAAAGGAACTGAAACATCAAGACAGACTCCACAAGTCATGGGTTAGCAATCTTAAATTACCTGAAAGATTCAAAATAAAATAATTAACATCACTCAGTATTCAAATGTATAATTGCACTGTAATATTAACAATAAAGTGTTGTTTTCTGCTAAAAGATGTTAATAAAAGAAATGGTACCATAACCTATTTCACTGTTTTGTTCCCTAACACTGATCGTGACTTTAAGAGGTTAGTGTTATAAAAGAGAAAAATAAAAAAGGAGTTGTTGCTAGGTGTGGGTAAGTTATTAGACCTATTAGTGTCTTTGCAAATTTCACTACAGTAATTTGCCATTGGCGATGGCTTGAAATATATTCACTTATCATGCTATGTAAAGTTTGTCAGCAATCATGAAATTAGTTACGCGCCATCATTATCACACAGATAAAGTACTGTGTAAATGTCTCTTAAAAAAGTAGGACTGATCAGCACAGCTGAGCAAAGTGTAAAGGATGTTTAGTAATATATGTCGGCTGTACAAATGGAGGGTGTATGGGCGTCTCGCAGCGAGTCAACAACCCAGATCAACTTTTATGACTATACTGATCCGGCTAACATACAAAGCAACACCCGTGTAAATATTTGAGGGTAATGAGTAGCAGCAGGTGCCTGAACAAAACTGACAAAGAGAAAACAACAGGAGGATGAATCCTGCTGAATGAAATAGAGATATACACTGAAATTGGCACTAGTGTCTATTATTACATAAAGAAACACATGTTTCCCAAATAAGGAGTGGTGTTTAATTGTCTATTATCATTCCATATTCCGGTTGTCCTTTGCTTTTTTGATAAGACGCATGAACATTGATACTCATATGGGGAAAGTCACATGATGCAGTCACAAATAGGAAGTTCAATCATATGACTGAAAATTTACTTTTAAATATCTCATACTTTCCAAGAGAAATCATACAAAAGCTCCACAGAGCAGTTTTTTTTCCCCAGATTCAAAATGAGTGGATGCCTGGTTGGTATGAAGAAATGAACCAAACGAAAAAAAAAACAAATAATCTAAAATTAACAGAAACTTTTTTAATTTCTTTTTTTTTTTTTCATTTTTCAGATTTAATAATCATAACACATCAGTTGCCTTTTTTTCTGCTTTAAAACATTACAGATAAAAAGTTCCATGTGATATAATAGAGATGACAATGTAATTTCCCTGGGAAAGTTACATTAGTTCCACACATTTACTGAACTCTACTCAATTCTCATTTATTTTGATGTTCAGTGAATACCCTAACTAATTTTCTATTTCTTGTGTGACAGTTCATTTATTTAAATTATAATTACAATCCCCATTAGTTTCTGAGTGAACCGTTCAATCAATGGGGGTACACTAGAATAAACAAAAAAAATTAAACAAAACTCAAAAACAAAAAGTGAGGTGAATCCCAGAAATTGCTTAAAATGGCCAGTGCAATCGCAGCATCAAAACAGATACCTAAATAATTATATAAATAATCGTGTTCAAAAGTACCTCGGGAAAATAATATAACAAGTTTCTGTGTGCTTGTCTGACAGGAAGCATAGATGATATAGGTGTTAAAATGAGATTGTGGCCTTGTGTACATCAGAGTATGTGTGAACTAAAAACAAGCTGTCGACTCGTACAAGCACATTAGCAAATACGTTGTCAATTTAAAGGATAAAGTGCTGTTTAAAGTTCAACATGCAAGAATGTTTTTTTTTTCTTTCAGAAAACATACCACTAAAAGCTCAGGTTACGCTTTAAACAGAGTTTGGGTGTGCACATTTAAACCAGGGAATGCTTAAACGCCAAACAATGTCAACCCCAGCAGCACAAGATGAATGCGCGAGAAAGCGGTGCGTTGCGCGATCAAACAAACTTGCTGGAATAAAGTGAGCGCTATTTTCCATGACCTAAAAGGAAGCCTGCATTATCAGCGAGCCGCTGAAGGACGGCCATAAACACTTTAATCTTCAAAGTGTTAGCAACAAAAATCACACATCTGCATTAAGCACGCTTTCATTTTATGCCTTCAAAATGGCTATGTCTTTCTGCGAGTTAGGATGGCGAGCGAGTTCACCACAACATTCTCATTAGCTTTTAGGCATGTAATGCGAAGGTTTGCGCAGTTTCTGAGTAAACAAACCCCTGCTTGTGAGTGATTGCTCTTTGAAAGCTTATGTTTGATCTACATACTGCTAACAGCAAATGACCATGTCATCTGACAAAGGCAGGAAACAAGTATTCCTGAATGTTGTGAAAGCTTTTGGCTTTCCACTCTGAGTCACTAGAAAAGGATTTTTTTTTTTTTTTTTTTTTACTCTGGCAAAACTGTGTGTCATGGTTACTATGAACAGAGTGGAAGGAGGTATACCACAAGACTTTGAGAAGTAAAGAAAAACCTGACCATTTTTTTTTTCCTTCCTACGTCAAAGCCACTCGCTAAAGTAAAGTCAAAGTGAAGCAGCATAAATTGTAAAAAAGGGGGGGTTATGAAAGCATTTTGCACGAACATTTCACAATAAAGCCTCCGGATAACATGCAATAAGCTAACAATAAAATGTGTCGGCGGTTATAAAACATGCCCTAGCTAATGCAAAATATGATGCAAGATAATACAGGTATTATTTTGTTACTTACCCAGAAAATGAAATTAAAGAAAAAGAGCAGGTATTTGATACATTTTGCTCCACCTTCTACGGCCATGATGCTGTTCAATTAAATCCTGTGGAAAAATAAAAGGTAAAAATACGTAAACGAAAGTAAACATCCACACCCACCGCCCTTAATATCCGCAAGGTTAAAAATACAGAAATAATGCACAGGTCAGTGTATTGACATGAGCTAGATGAGGCTAATAATTAACTCTATATTACAGAAAACCTCATATCCCTTTCAAGTAACTAAAAGAAACCGTAACAAACGATAAGAAATAAAGAGGAATAAGAATAAAGATGAATAAATAAAGATAAATAAATAAAATTAAAATAAAATTTAAAAAATGTGAAAGATTACACAGTGAAATGAAAAATCAATTGTATAGATGACTATAACATTTAAATAAGGTTATAGATAAATAAATAAATGAATAAATA
>NC_056721.1:5492321-5492555 GCF_018831695.1 Puntigrus tetrazona | reverse complement strand
GTGTCAGCTATTTCTAATTTTCCTTTAAAGCTGAAATGACTCAAACTAATAAAAATGAAACTAAAACTTAGTTTATATAGCCTTATTTATTACAAAAACAAAATGGCAAAACATAACAAAATACTAAACATTTAAGTAAAATTAAAATGACAACAGAAAATATGCAAGTAAAATCTATTTCAAAATGCGAACAAAACTCTGGACCCAGTTTCTTCCCACTGTCATTTGACTATG
>NC_056721.1:5489125-5492251 GCF_018831695.1 Puntigrus tetrazona | reverse complement strand
GTGTGATGTGATACACTAGAGCCTCTCGCACAGCCTCGTGTTTCTCTGCTCACGTTTCTAGACAAGAGCTGTTGTTGTTGCTGCAGAAACTAAGTCAAACAGTATGAAGCCAGCTTTATGAACAATGGTTTGTTTACAGTGAATGTGATTGTTTGCTATGCGTCAAATAGTAAGAACTGTGTTGGAAGGGCACGCTTGAATTAGTTCTGTTGAGTTTGGTTTATGTTACAGTCATTAGGGAGGTGGATGAAAGTGACTTTCATTCCTTTAAATCTTTTGGGTCGTGACGCAAGAACATTAGTATGCACTTTCAGAATTGTTTGCATTGTAAGCTCATGCCTTAAGGCACCTTTCTACCTGTATATAGCATATATGCTCATTAATAAAAAATGAAAATTAATTATGTGAATTGAGTAAAAATGCATGGCAATATCTAAATATTGCATATGTTCTTTACAACCTGCACAGTTGTAAGCTTCCTTTTTCAGGGACTGACATGTTAGTAAGAGAATCTGTGATGTGGTTCGCAAACGTATATGTCCTCAAGCGTTCACAGAAACATAAACATCACAGAAGTCACACTTGATTTATTACCGTGAACGCTAGCCAGAATATACACATCATGTTTTCGGAAAACGCCTAGATATTGATTTGGCATTGGTCCTAAACTTTTAAAAGTTGGCCATTAGCAGTAAATAATTTAGGTTTTGACATAATTTACTGATACTGACAACTGCTCGACTTTTAAAAGTTCTTATTGCTGGGCTGCAGATACAGAATGCAGACTTCAATGGCCTGTCATTGTGGACTATAACCTTAGTGCTATCAAATCAAGTTAGTTTTTAGTTAATAATACCCAGAGGGTGGTGTATATAACTATATAAGTATATAGCTCCATTACTGTGTGAATGTACTGTACAGATACTGCTGGTCAAATATTACTCAATTACATGGAAAAGTTACAAAGAAAGATTTTCACCTTAGTAAAAGTACAGAAGCACTTGCTTTTAAAAGTACTTAGGTACCAAAAGGACATTTGCTTTTTAATGTCAATGCATTATGCAATGCACAATGTTTTATTATTGTTGTATGCAATGCTTGCAATACCTTATGCCTCTGAAGCAACGTACAATTCATTACGCCCACTGAATACACTGACTGGCTTGTAGAGACTTTGAAATAAAGAACATCTAGAATGTTCTTTACCAACTATAAGTAACTTTGTAACTACATGTCAACTAATTGTCATTCATTAGCAAATTTTAAATAACGTGATTGCATAAATGTGCACACCCTCTTATAACTAAGGATATGGATTTTTGGTCATAAACCCAAAAGATGGAAAATGTTTTGCACAAAATCAACACTGCACATGACCAAAAGAAGCATGGCGGTGGTAAGTCTCGTGATATTAACTTATTATTTATTGAACTGTTGTATAACATCAATATAACATTTGTAATACGCAATCACTCTTAATGCATGTTAATGGACTGAATCATGTAGTGAAAGAACGTTCTCTAAACGAACCAGTCTTCATCACATAGTCGCGTATGTGTGCACTACTATCTTAGGTGTGTTTCGTTTAGTTTTGGCAGTATACTCGATAACGTCTTGATGTCTCACGAGTTTCAGTTTTTATGCTAAACCTGTGCCAAGAAATGAATGAGTGAACGCAACTTATGAAAAGTAACACACCGCATTTTTTTAAACCTTGGGTGGAGAGAGTTATGAACAGTTCTAAATACCAGTCAGTACTGGCACAAAACCTTCAAAACCCTTCTACTAGAAAGCTGAAGAGCAGGATAATAAACCAAAGCACAACAAAAGAAAGGCTCCACCGGAAGAAAATTAGTGTTGAAATGACCCAGACCCGAATCTGTTATGAAGAATCAGATACGAAACATTTTTGCAAAGAAAAGTGTGCAAATATTGCGAAGTCAAGATGTGTAATGCTGATAGAAAAAGACTGAGTGGTGTAATAAAATCAAAAGGTGCTTCAACAAATTATTAGTTTAAGGGTGTGCTCACTTATGCAACCACATTCTTATTATTATTTTAATCTATCTTTCCTAAAATATTTCCGTTTTGCTATTTAGTTGTACAGGTTATAGTTTACAATGAGGGTTAAAAAAAGTTACAATTGAGCTTAATTGACAAATAATTGATCTTAGTCCCTCTCTCTCTATCTTTTTTATTTTTTTTACATGACAGAAACCTGACATTTTAACTTTGTATATCCACTGTACTTGTTTCTGATAGTCAGTATGTAGGACTCATCAAAATAAAGTGTTAGAAGATATTAAGCATACAGTCTACTTATACTCTAATGACTGCTAGTTGGCATGTAGATACAAAGTTACTTACTATTAGGAGAATGTCTGAAGGGAACGTCAAAATAAAGTTTTAATTTAACACCCGTACCCACCCCTGACAGTGTATGCAGACATCCGTGCGTAGACAATAATCGTCATGTAAAATTGATGTAAATACTGATAAGAAAGAAAAAAAAAACACCTATTGTGCTTTGTTAGGAGGAGCACAATAGTTTTCTTGTGGCTTCATTTTCATTTACAAAATGTTGCTAAATCGGAAAGTATTGTGTCTAATATATATCACAATAACTCAAATGTTGTAGATTAATATCACATCTGAAACAGGTCAAGAAATGCTGGGAAATCACTTAACATATCCCAACTAGAGTAATTACTGAAAAAAATCCCATAACCAACGTTTAATTAAACTGTGGTAAAAAAACAAATGAGTTAAAGTTAAATCATAAATAATATGCCTGTCAGAATAAATGAAGGAACTTTCACTCTGATATTATGAATAAGGAATCTTTATGCAACACATTCTGTCTTTTGGTGATAAAATCAAGTACAAACAATATACATCTATGCAGTGAAAACTATATTTAATTAAATGTAGCTGATTATGCTGATAATGGAAAAATGTACTTAATTGCTTAAGCTTCTCAGCAAAATGTTTTCAGTTATTTTCAAAGTAATTTAGGGATCTACATTTCAGATTATAAAACCGTCTTCACTGTTAAAGAAAAGTTGTGAATAATACGACATTACTGGAGATCCAATTACAGTTGCACAAGAATTATGAGAGCTCTAT
>NC_056721.1:5487457-5489092 GCF_018831695.1 Puntigrus tetrazona | reverse complement strand
AGCGGGAAGATACGACAGAAGCGTGCATGGATCATTGATTCGTTTACTATCGAGGAAGAATACACTGGTTCGTTACCATATAAAATAGGCAAGGTGAGCTGCATCACAGCGTCTCATATAGAGAAAGTTTCACATTGCATGTTAAATTGTTGGATAATGATGATAATGTATGAGTATGTGTACGCTGTTTGTGTTTCAGGTTGAACTTGACAGGTCTTATTTAGTAAATTACATATTACACGGTCAAGGTGTGGATCAAGATCCAATGAATATTCTCAGCATTGACAAATCAGGTTTTGTTTTAGTACATGGAAGGCTGGACTATGAAACCGGCCCTAAAATCCTCCATGTAAGTTCTCCTTAAAAATGTGGTATCTTAAGCATTTTAATTCATTTAAATAAGCTGCAGGGAAGCACTGTATATTCATAATCACTGAATTCGATTGCAGTCGACATTTGAAGCAAGAAATGAATCCAATAATGAGCTGGATACAAAACTTGGGCTTGAGATCAAAATACTGGACATAAATGACAACGCACCTACATTTCAAAAGTCAATCTATGAAGTGACTGTGGACGAGTCACATGATCAAGGTAATCCATAATTATTTCATTTATGACAGTATTTACTAACCCTCGTGTTATTGCAGTCCACTGTGTTACTTTTCTCTTCATAACGCTAAAGTAAAGCAAACTGTTTTTAATAGTTATAATTAAATTCCAGCTTGGACTTATTTGAACAATGGCTGAGGCTGCTATTACGAGCGGTCTATCTCTTTAAGATGAATCGTTTTATATATTCCCCAATTGTTTTGGTGAAATCATTTGCTAAATGACTAAATATAAATGTACATAAATCTCCATGTCACTTACATATTGTGTAATTATTTAGAAATTCAAAGTGCAACTAAACTTTACTTTTTTCCAGTGTGACTTCAATATTGTTCACGTGTATATTTCTTCATTAGTTTATAGCTTTAGTTGGATATTTAAGTTCATTTAACATAATTAAACCAATATGAAAAAGCCAACTTGGTCTATAATATGTACCTTCGTGCACTTTTTGTGCAGCACCATTTTTAAGTATCTTACTGCACGTTTTGCAACGATTTCAAAGAGAAATTTCCACCAAGTGACTCGGGATTCAACCCTAGCACATTTTTATTACGTGGATATAGGAATGTATTGCAGAGGATCAGAATTGTCATTAGAAGTTAATGTTCTGTCATGTTGGAAATATTACCTACACTGAATCCGACCCATTGGATAGCCCATTTGCACTAAATAGCAATTGATTCTTTAACAACACTTAATTTTCTCAATATATATCAAGGTAAAGAACTACTGACTGTACTGGCGTCTGATCAGGATGATTCAAGTACAGACAACGGAACATTTGTTTTCACAATCAAGTCTGTCACACCAAAGACAGATAATGTTGAATTTTATATTCAGCAGCAAAAAGAATCTGGGACAATTTATTTTAAGGGTTGCTTGGACTATGAGGTATGAGTTTAATTTCGTTCATTAGTATTAATTCACTACTTTTGCACATTTGATACATCTGTTTGATACAACTTGTTTCTGAATCTTTTCCAGAAAGCTCAGAAATATACCATCCTTCTTGAAGCAAAA
>NC_056721.1:5487138-5487315 GCF_018831695.1 Puntigrus tetrazona | reverse complement strand
GACAAAGACGTCCGTGGTTCGAAAGCTTGGAAAGCCAAATACACAATCCATGAAGATAAAAAAAAAATATTCAAAATAGAAACGGACCCCGTTACAAACGAAGGGATTTTAACAGTTGTAAAGGTAGGAAAATAGTTGATGTTTTGTTTTGTTGGACAACTTTCCCAAAGGTTGAGT
>NC_056721.1:5480051-5487038 GCF_018831695.1 Puntigrus tetrazona | reverse complement strand
ATAAAAAAAAAAAAAAAAAATCCCAAATTCACATCCGCTGACTCTGAATAGGGCCGGTCAAGGGAGCGCAGCATCTCCAAAAGGTTGCTGTGCTTATCTGCATTTTATTCCTTCCACAGAACAACATCAAACGCACAGTTTTGGTCCAGGTTTATCGGAAACTGCGTGGTGTCTGTGGCATGCCTTTGAAGCGAGGCCTGTGTCTGTGGGACGCTGTAGGCAAAGACGAGGTATTCAAGGTGTCCTCGTCCTCCTTTTCCACATCACCCGCGGCACACATTTTGCAGGGAGGCTCTGCTTGTCATGTTGCGCGCTTAAAGTGACGCTTTCAGAAATAAATCAAGATCAAACGGACGAGATGTTGCTTGTGATTCAACTGACACGTATCTGGGTTCTCAGGCCCGAAGAAAGACGGTAGCTTTTTTAAGTCGCACATATGGCACGCTCGCAAGGCATCAAAGAATAAAAAAACAGCTGTCAAATGAGACGCCTCTCACAAATATTCCCAGCTGCGGAGGTAAACATCCTTTAAACCCGTCGGTGGAGCGCTGTCATTTCAGGTCCGTAGATGAGGATTTTGAGCGTAATCGCAGAAGTTTGACGCTCGAGGTGCTCCAAACGGCCCTGAAACGTGAACCCCGATCATTATCGCTCATAAAGAGACCGTCAGTGTTTTACCTCTGGGGCTGGCCGTCTCGCAAAACAGCTGAATGCGCTTAGATATCTTATAATGACAGACTCCTCACAATGCGCTGCTACTTAATCCAGTATTTAGGTGTCAACTGGACATCTGAGGAATTTGAAGCATCTGGAAAATAGAGACTGGAGGGAAACAGAGGGAAAGCGTGGAAACTATTGTGCTTTGTGGACGAGGTTCAAAGGCTAGAGTGGTGTCTCAACGCTATTGTTTATGGAACTAAAGGATTACATGGGATAATTAGACTTTTTTGTTTAACTTAATTTACCGTTGTGTTTTTGTTTGTTCGTTCGTTTTTTTTGTTTGCTCTACGTTTTATTTTTGTGTATTTTGTGCTTCGCTTTCGTTTGTTTTCGTTGTTTTACTTTTTGCTTCGCCTCCTAGGTTTTTGTGATTTGTTTTGTGATTTGTTGTCGTTTTTGTTGGTTTTGTTTCGCGTTGCTTTTATTTTGTGGTTTCGTTCCGCTTTTGCTTTGTATGCGTTTCATGTAATATCAATAAAAAAAATCTTTTTCTGCATGAGGCTTTGTAAATGCATGCAGCACTACAGTTAAACCGCATTAAACTGTTTGATGGGGCCACATGTCTTTCCATAAAATTCAAAACATCTGACGGGATCAGCAGTGAATCCAAAGCAACTTTGCAGAATGCGTTCCCGAAGTCAGCTGTTATGGGTGAACAGGTCTCCACAGCTGAGCAGACAGCCTCAAAAAGATGAGGAACTCCCGTGACTGTGTATCTGATAAGAGTTACACAACACACATTTTATCTGCTAGGAACCGGTCAGGTTTCTTTGTGGCTCAACAAGTTTATCAATGGTCGCTTCTGATTTGAAAGGTAGCGGCTGTCTTTTTTTCAGTGATGTGAGGATGGCCTTATCACTTTCTCAGGGTTTATCAGGTCTTGTGCGACAAGATGTGCTCTTATCTCAAAGTCACCTTCCGTCCTGGAGCATTTGCTTTTTAAGGATCCTGACACAGCAGGATCAGAATCTTTAATTAGGTTTTTGTAAGAAAAAAAAACATTGAAAATTGCTTCGAAATCCTGCTGTAGAAAGTAAAAATCATCATCATTGTGTTCTCGTAGCAGGTGGTGTCACTGATAATGTGTGCAAGCGCATTATATTCAGATTCAGGCCTACAGTCATGGCCAAAAATATTAGCACTTTTGGTAAATATGACCAAAGAAGACTGTAAAAATGAATCTGCATTGTTAATCCTTTATTTTTACTGTGCTTTATTTAAATTTTATTTTATGCTGTGCTTTATTTTAATTTTATTTTTAGTTCAAAAACAACCTGTCCTCTTTTAAAAAATGTGTTACTGCATGTCTTTTAAAAACTTGGTAACTTAAAAATTTCCACAGATAAAAATGAATATTCCGGTTATTGCGATTAGAAGTCAGATTAATACTGTAATATGCCAGCTGTCTTATTCTGATTTTTAAAAACTAAAACATCGTCTTGATTTAGTTGTGATGCAAACATATTGTAATCAGAATATGACCAAATTCTGCTTAACCTATTGATGTGCATTTAAATGTGATTTATTGAAATGTATAAGAACATCCTGAATCAGATTTGTCTTGTTAATAATTCATCCGTAGCGTTATTTTTCCTGAAAGGCCACTTATAAGGGTAGTCAAGATAAACTGCAATACATTAGATTGCACGGCTATTTTTCATTCTTTATTTTGCCGCTGTACCTTTAAGACCTCCATCTAAATGACCTCTGTTGATCATCAGTGTGGGCCAGAGCTGTGGAATACTAATTAGTTAAATGCTAAAGGCTCAATTATATGCGTACATGCACACTCGTGGTGTTATCATTATCATAATGACTTATTTTTGCACTTTAGTTCTCGTAAATAGTCCGGATTGACTGCTGTGTGTTCTGCTAGAGCAGATCAATTTAGTGCATTTTGTTTTTACTATGTTTTCTGAGATATTTTCCGTTATAGCAATTCATTATTCATTCGCCTGCTTTGCATAACCAATTAATAATTTATCACGACCTAGTTATGACCCGAATCAGTGCCGTGATGGTATTTCTCGTGTTTTTTTTTTGCAGTTGGGATGAAAGCAGCTCCATCAGCAGCGGTTTGAGCGACGGTTCAGACAACCTCANCTGAGATATTTTCCGTTATAGCAATTCATTATTCATTCGCCTGCTTTGCATAACCAATTAATAATTTATCACGACCTAGTTATGACCCGAATCAGTGCCGTGATGGTATTTCTCGTGTTTTNGCTCGGAGGAGTTCAACGCAGGCTCCTCCCTCAACTCCCTGCCAACAACTCCCATTGGCTCCCGGCGAAACTCTGCCATTGTGGTAATTCACTTCAATTGCATAGAAATATTGCTCTGCGTTTCTCGCATCGGTTGGCCAATTTGTGACACACAATACTAGATCGGTCTCGCCTGAGCACACAGTACTCGCTGCTAATGGGATGAATGTGTTACAAACCGCTAACCGCTTTGGAGTAAGCACTGACTCAGTCGATACTCATCTGTAATCTATCACCACAGAACACAGACGACACAGTTTATCCCACCCAAAGACAGCGATGTGACTCTTCCCTGGCCAAGAAGTCTTCAGGGAGTCTCTGGTTTCGTTCTCGAAAATGAACTCCCATGTAGTGTTTCGGGTTCAGTCCTCCGTGTGTGAACGTGTGTTTGTGTTGGTTAAGGATTTGTTGAAGACCACACCGCTTTCTGCTTTCGTTTCAGCCCTTCTGCCTACCTAAAATCACAGTTTCTTGGCGATGTGAGAAACATTTTACCACAGTATTACAGTACGGATGGGTCACAGTGCCTGTATTTATTTTTGAACATTAGTTAGATCAGACGCACTCGTTCGCTCTTATGTTGACTCGAACGCGAATAATTAGTTGCAACTGAAAAGAGAAAAATGCATGGGCTACAGTTTTAAATATTGAAAATATATGTAATAAAGATTTTTTATTTTTTTTATTGCTTGCCAAAGCTGCATTATACGATCTGATATGATACTGTTTTTTTATTGTAATACATTTAAAAATGTAATTTATCCCTGTGATCAAAGCTGAATTTTCAGCGTCATTACACCATCCTTCAGTGTCACATGATCCTTCAGAAATCATGACGATTTGCTGCTCAAGAAACATTACCAATGGTGAAAACGTTGAAAAGGCTTGAAAAAAAGAAATCAGTTTCCTCAAATTCTTTATTGATCGTAACTTAAATCATATTTTGAGAATTTGATTCATTAGAATTCCATGCTTTTGATTACAAAAAGCAGAAAACGCTTAATTTTATAAGAAAAAGGCATGCTGAATCAGATTTTATTCCAGTTAAGTTTAAGAAATTGAGTATTCCTAGGGCACTTTACTGCTTTTCAGGAGTCTTCTCTAGAGAATGAAGTCAGATTAATGGTGTAAATCATGAAGACTGTGTCCCTGTCATTTTATGCTAAACCTAGTTGAACCTCACCAGCAGGCCCAGTAATCTGCTTCGCGAGACCCTTTCAATATCTTCTTTATCAAACAGACCCCCGCAGACTCTCATACCAGCCCGCCCTCCTCCTCAGCTGACTTTATTGTGCTCTTCAGGTATGAAGGAGGAGGAGGGAACAGTCCCCGGCTTCGTTCTTGATCCGACCCACGCGGCTGCCTTAGCCAGAAGAAGGAAATGACATGTCAACATCGCAGTTATACAAACATCCAAGTTCAGACAGGTTTAATTGGTCAAATATGTGAGCTTGCCGTATCCCATAATTCCCAGTAAGGGAGCAGACATTCCTCAAATGACATCAAGCTTTCACAAAGGGTTATTTACATTTAATAAAGCAGGTATGCCCCTCCACAGAGCTTAAGCTGGACATGGTTCGGTGGACCTGGCAACATGATCAGACTCCTCTTACTACGCTCTTTTCTTATGGTTCACTTTCACCATATCAATTAAAAAAAAGTCTCTAAGTTCAGTTTTATTTATTACACAAGGATCTTAATTTCACAAGGTAACATTAAAACCCCCAAAATGTAAATTTGTTGAAAACTGTACACACCTTTAGATCATCCAAGACATAGATTAGTTTATTTCTTCATCAAAACAGATTTTCAGTGAATGGGTGCCGTCAGAATGAGAGTCCGAACAGCTGATAAAAACATCACAATAATCCACACCACTCCAGTTCAGCAATTAATGTTGTGTCTCCATAATTAATGCTTTTTAACTTCAAACCACTGCTTTTAGCTAAAATGCCATCCCATTATCCACGATAAAGCCTAGTAAAAAAGCCAATACCCTGCCCAAAATCCACACATATTTGTTTGGAACAGTTTTAAATATATAATATTGAGCCTATGGTGATCGAAAGCAGGCAGAAGCTAGTTTTGTATCTTTTACTTAAACCCAGTGATGGATAGAGCCAAAACTAAACAGACGGTTCTTCTGGAGAAGAAACACTGCTCTGATGTTCTGTGGTGATTTATCTCAGCGTGCGTTGCTTCTGTTCATCTCCATTGCTCGTGTTGGAATGAGACCACAACTCGTCTCACAAAGCAGGACTGTGAAACTAAACTTCCATGTTTGGTGGCTTGTGTCGGGATAAAACGCTTGCTCCTTTTTTCCGTTTACCACAGCGGTTCTCATCGTATGCTGATTTTAATGGAAGCTTGTAGTCTCTATTTCCCCCAGTTTTGAATTGAAGAAAAGTCTATTTTTTGGTGAAAACAGGCTTCCATTGGTTTTAGTGTGCTACTTAAAAATTATATTTAATATTAATATAAATTTCATATGAAAATGAATTTAAAATGATTTATAGACTAACAGAGTTTTCAAATAGGGAAGAATTCATCTGTCTAGCACATTTACACAGAAAAAATGGTCTTAGGTTGCTTTTGTCTCAAAATTTTATTGTATTTAAAACATTCACTGACTGTTTAATTTAAATGCAAACTCTTCCCACAGCTGCGCACCGATGCTGAGAAGCGCTCGCTGGTTGAAAGCGGTCTTTCCTGGTACAGCGAGGAGACCAAGGCACAGTGCCGGAACGAGGGAGGATACGACACGGGCAGCCTTAAGGCAGAGTCATCCAACAAATGGAAAAAAAGCCGATCGCAGGATGACACGGGAGTCAAGGGTGAGCTGAGGAAACCACAGACGCTTGGCCACCCGCCCAGCGGACTGAAGAAGAGCCGTAACCCTCCTGTAGGAGTGACCTCCCCCATCACACACACCTCACAGAGCATGCTCAAAGTGCCAGGAGGTTAGTGATGCCACACACACACACACACACACGTGCATCTGATGGTAAAAACACACCCAAAACTTCAAACACATGTCATTAATCACCCATGATCCCTGACGTTCCAGTTTTTAAATCCTGCCAACACGGGCATTAATTATCTACATAATGAACATTATGACCCAAATTTGTTGTCTCAATGGTAACTTTTATTGTTCAGAGGTTACTTATTCAGTTCTCAGTTATTTTATTGGTTTTATTTAAAGGGATAATTCACAAAAAAAATACTGTTTATTTTCTCACCCAAGGAGATTTTTTGCTGAAACTGTGGTTGTTGGTATTCACAAATTGCAAGTCAATGGCTGCCGTCACTGTCAGAGCCAAAAAAAAGTCATATCAGGCAACAAATTTAATATCTGTGGCTTCTGGCGATCTGTCGAGATTTAATGAAGCAAAATGATTGGTCTGCCAAGATATTTTTTACAACATCATTACATGTAATCTNAATACTGTTTATTTTCTCACCCTCAGATGTAGGGCCAAGGAGATTTTTTGCTGAAACTGTGGTTGTTGGTATTCATAAATTGCAAGTCAATGGCTGCCGTCACTGTCAGAGCCAAAAAAAGTCATATCAGGCAACAAATTTAATATCTGTGGCTCCTGACGATCTGTCGAGATTTAATGAAACAAAATGATTGGTCTGCCAAGATATTTTTTACAACATCATTACATGTAATCTATAGTCTATATATGGGTTACATATATTTAAATATATGTAAATTTAGGTAAAACATTTTTTTTGACTGGTGGAAGATGGCTGGTGAAAAAAAATGTATTATACAAATTTTATATTTATTTCAATTAATATCATTTTTATTATATAACTGTAAATTAGGTAAATATTTACTAGCAATATGTAAATATTAACGTTAAATATTAGTTATTTATTAATTATTAATGTTTTTAGCCAATATATAATTAATAAATATACGTTTTTAAATATGTTATACATGTATAACATGCGTTTTCGTAAAACACATATCTTGTGTTTTATGCTTAGCTTC
>NC_056721.1:5478879-5479951 GCF_018831695.1 Puntigrus tetrazona | reverse complement strand
TAATAATAATAATAATAAGTCATACTCTTTAAACAAGGTGCACTTTCAGATCAGATGTTTTTAAAACTTTGCTTTTATTCATTTGAAAATGAAAGCTAATTTTCTCCTGTTTTCTCTTTTTCATTACAGTGTCTAAAGGAGACCCTAGGGCAGTTGATAAGGTGAAAATGTCCGTCAAGGCGACGGGTCTCCAGCGTTCTCGCTCCGACGCCGGCCGGGACAACGAGCACCGCAAGCCTCCTTCAGGTCTGGTCAAACCCTCGGCCGGAGGCTCGTTCGGTTACAAGAAACCTCTGACGACCGGAACCGCCACCGTCCTGACAGCAGGAGGCGCCACCATCACCAGCGGCTCGGCCACCGTCGGCAAGACCCCCAAGTCCTCGGGCATCCCCATCAAACCCGTCCCAGGCGGAGGAGGCCGCAAAAACAGTCTGGACGCCAGCGGCTCTGAACAGGGTTTCCTGGCCCCCAACGCTCGTGGGAGCATTCAGTACCGCAGTCTGCCGCGGCCCGCCAAATCCAGCGCTATGAGCTTAACCGGTCGCCCTTCCTCTCGCCCTGTCAGCGGCAGCATCGACGCCGGTCTCCTCACCCTCAAACCCGTACCGCCTCTGGCCAGCACCATGCCCACCAGGGGAAAAGACGGAGGCAGCTTGAAAGCGTCTAGTCGCCCGAGCACCACCGGACCCGTCAACCAGACGGACCGAGAGAAGGAGAAGGAGAGGGCCAAGGCCAAAGCCGACCTGGAGATCAGCTGCCTGAAGGCCGAGAGCCAGAGCGACAGCTGCGCGGAGACTGTGGAGAAGATGCATCGTGTGCGGAGGACGAGCACGAGCAAATACCCAGAACTGAGCTCTCCGACCAGCACGCCGAGGTACAGCCCTCTGCACCGACACACAAATCAAATCAATTCATGATTGAATTAGGTAATATTGAACAAGCTTGGAATGTTTTGGTGAAATTATGGGGAATTGTGTTTTTGAAAAGCTCAAAATATATTTTTTGCAAATCCACAAATAAGTAAATAAATTGTGTAAAATATATCTAAATTTATAAATATAAAATTGTAAAT
>NC_056721.1:5477710-5478779 GCF_018831695.1 Puntigrus tetrazona | reverse complement strand
ATATATAATTATATATTGTTGATGTTCTATGTTTTTTACAGAAAATATCACGCCACGATTCGTTAAATAGCTAAATATATTTTTTAATATTTTTACACCTAATGCTTCTGGTCTCTGGCATTGTAATTTAAAAATCCCGACTACCTGTGATATAGTAGCTGTACAGCACTATATATATATATAAATAAATAGGGGGGTATATATAATAAAGTGTATATATAAAAATAGGCACAGGGAACATTTTTGCAGGATGTGTTTTTATTACGCAATTTATGCTACTCAATTATTTAAAACCCTTTCTGGAAATGAACATCAAGAGCTTTTGGGGTTGGTTTTATGGTTGCCAGCATGTTCTTCTTTATTTAGCTCCTTTGGATGCTCTGAAATCCCTTCAGCACTCGCTTGCAGAAGGCCTTTGAGTTCACGACGTTACTGAAGATGACGGTGTGGTGTTTGACTCTTACAGGTTGTTGAGCACTAAGTCTCTAGTTCATCCTCCCAGCCTGGCTCTCCTAGACAAGGTCAACTCCAACAGTCTGGACTCCTGTATCACCATCCATGACCTTCCTCCGAAGATCCCTCCCTACTCCAAGCTGCAGGACCTGGCGGGCTCCCGGGTTCCTCCTCGGCTCACCCCGAGCCCGGCTCCGGTGCTCCACATCGACTCTCCCAGCTGTTTCTCAGGCCAGACGCTGTCGGTCAGCAGCTCCCCAATACTCTACCCCAAGATGTCCGGCCTGCACCGCAGCATGGAGTCACTGCCGCTTCACATGAGCGTCCCCGCCAAACCGGACCTGGGAGAGCGGGATGAAGCCAGGAGCACTGGGACATGGGGCGCTGGCAGCCGGACGTCCATCACTTTGGGCGACAGGTGAGTTTGGGTCTGTTTGTTGGTTGATATTTAAATGAGGAAAGAATAAAGAATGACTGAACCTGGTTAAACAGAGCAGCATAAGTGATCACCAGCACTGTGTTTTGTACAATACTTAAAGTCAAATCAAGACTTTTTATGGACATAATTAATATTAAATAATAAATAAAATGGCAAATGTAAAGTTTTAATTCTATA